>NC_064849.1:19733286-19748286 GCF_024139225.1 Suncus etruscus
GAAAAGAAGAAAGAAAGAAAGAAAGAAAGAAAGAGAAAGAAAGAAGAAAGAAGAAAGAAGAAGGAAGAAGAAGAAAGAAAGAAAGAAAGAAAAGAAAGAAAGAAAGAAAGAAAGAAAGAAAGAAAGAAAGAAAGAATGAAAGGAAGAGAAGAAGGAAGAAGAAAGAAAGAAAGAAAGAAAGAAAGAAAGAAAGAAAGAAAGAAAGAAAGAAAGAAAGAAAGAAAGAAAGAAAGAAAGAAAGAGAAAGAGAGAGAAAGCAAGCACCACCCTGGCGGCCTCCCTAAGCACTATGAGATGTTCTGGTAATTACCTCTTCCTTGGGCCCAAGTACAGAACTACCAGATCAGCTACCTGATTACTGCCAGGAATGGTCCTTGAACACTGCTTGAGCTCTCCCCTCCAAACAAAAACCCCAGACAAATCAGGCTAGCATTTGCACCCCATAGATTACTTGCTGCTGAGTAGGGCCAAGTTCTCTGGAGGAGAAGGCAGCCTGAGCTGCTGCTGTACACAAGGCTCTTGAGAAATGGGTTCTAGGGTTACTGTCTACTGGGTCTAGAGTCTACTGAGTGTAAGGCAAATGCCCTAACCACTATACTATCACTTTGGCTCCTTTCACTTAATATTTCACTCTTTTATTCCTCCCAAGAAGCTAGAAAGAGAAGGTCATGGAATCAAGGGGATGATGGAAAGAGCCAGAGCCTGTGGCTTGCAGTAGGAGCCAATCCCTACTTTTCCCACACCCTCAACTTCTTGAGAACCACTAAAAGTGCCCCCCAAAGTCTCACCCCATGTGCTCACCCCTCCAAAAAAAGATGGACAGATGTAGGGACCTGATCCTAGAAACAGAAATGTTTTTCTACAGCCTAACACTCTTTTGCCCACAAAGCAGTAGCAGCGGGGGAAGTGGGGGCATGTATAAGATGGGGGAATAAGCTTCCTACTTTTGAATCTAGTCATTTACCCTTCAGAATCAGGGGAGGGCATACATCTTGGATTATGGTCCCACTTGAAATTAATGCAGAGGCAAAGGGCCTCCAGTGGAGAAGCAGACACTGCAGGTGACGGGTGTTGTTGCCCTTCCTAGAATTCAATGTGAAAAGGTCCTTTCAGTTCTTCCTGATCTATCTTAGCTTGATTAACCAAGATTCCCTTTGTTTCTATTTTAGTACATTTGACCAAAAACAAAATGACTGTATACAAAGTGAATATAATTCTGTCCCCTGAATTAACCGCTGTGAGCCATTCAGCAACTTGATTTTAATTTTTAGTTAAAAAAAATTGGATGGGGCCGGAGAGATAGCATGGAGGTAGAGCCTTTGCCTTGCATGCAGAAGGACGGCGGTTCGAATCCCGGCATCCCATATGGTCCCCCAAGCCTGCCACGAGCGATTTCTGAGCATAGAGCCAGGAGTAACCCCTGAGCGCTGCCAGGTGTGACCCAAAAACAAAAAACAAATAATTGGAATGGGGGGTTTGGGCCATACTTAACTGTTCAGGACTTACTCCTGGAAGTGCTTAGGGTAGTGAAGATTTGAACCAGGCCAGCCACACGAAAAACAAGTGCCTGAACCTCAGTATTGTCTCCCACCCCTGAAAAGTTGACAACTGTCATTTTTGGGGGGTCACATCCAGCAGCGCTAAGGGATTATTCCTGGCCCTGTGCTCAGAAATCACTCCTGGCAGGCATGGGGAACCATATGGGATGATTTGAATCACTATCCATCCTGGATAGGCTGTATGCAAGGCAAATGCCCTACTGCTATGTTATCTCTCTGGCCCGACAACTGTCATTTTTCAACACACTTCTCCCTTCATGAGTGAATAGGATTGTTTCCATTAATTTGCCTCCAGAAACAACGTCCAGGAAACATCTTATTCCTGTGAAGGTGCGGAGGTGACCGGATGGGAGGTGTCCCCAGGGAGGCAAGAAAAGCAGCAAATCCAGCCACATTGTCTCTTGGCATCAGAGGAAGAAGGAGCATCCTCTCTAATGCTTTTTTCAGGAATATGGAGGCCAGAGGAACTTGTTCAAAATACCTGAGAGCCAGGGAGACCTGTGACTGTGGGAGTCCCATACCAATCTCCAATGCCACCGAAAGAGAACCCGGAGCACTATGCCAGGAGCAGTCCATAAATACCACTAGGTATGGTACCTGAACTGTGATGCCTGTGACACCTGAAAGGTGTCAGCCAGTTCCAGTATAAAGAGAGGTCCTTCCTATAGAACCAATGGCCTGGGCCTTTCAACTAATCAGCATTTCACTGCCTATAGTCTCAAGATTTGATGTCAAAAATTTAAAAAAAAATTTTTTTTTTTTGCAAAGGTGGATGTAACCATTATGTGAAACTTTCTTAAAAAAAAAAAAAAAAAACAAAAAAAAAACAGGGCCCGGGGAGATAGCACAGCGGCGTTTGCCTTGCAAGCAGCCGATCCAGGACCAAAGGTGGTTGGTTCGAATCCCGGTGTCCCATATGGTCCCCCATGCCTGCCAGGAGCTATTCCTGAGCAGACAACCAGGAGTAACCCCTGAGCAACGCCGGGTGTGACCCAAAAACAAAAACAAAAACAAAACAAAAAAATGCAAAAAACAAAACAAAACAAAAAAAACAGAACACTTTATTACTGAAAACCCAGGATACAGAAATTACGTGGTGAAATACTCTAAAAGAGAGTTCTCGGGGCTGGAGAGATAGCATGGAGGTAAAGTGTTTGCCTTTCATGCAGGAGGTCATCGGTTCAAATCCCAGCATCCCATATGGTCCCCCGTGCCTGCCAGGAGCAATTTCTGAGCCTGGAACCAGAAATAACCCCTGAGCACTCCCGGGTGTGACCCCCAAAAAAAATCACCAAAAAAAAAAAAAAGAGAGTTCTCCTTGGGGCCGAAGCAGTAGCACAAGGCATCTGCCTTATGCTCTCTAGTCGAGGATGGACAGTGGTTCGATCCCCCCGCATCCCATATGGTCCCCCAAGCCAGGGGCGATTTCTGAGTGCATAACCAGGAGCAACCCCTGAGCGTCACTGGGTGTGGCCAAAAAATCAAATAAAAAAGGGAGTTCTCCTTACAATGAAAGAATGATTTGAGGGGGCTAAAGTAATAACATAGTGGGCAGGGCGTTTTCCTTGCATGTAGCCGACCTGGGTACAATCACCGGCATCCCATATGGTCCCCCAAGCCAGGGGGGTTATTTCTGCACATAGAGCCAGGAGTAACTCCTGAGGACTGCCGGGTATGGCCCCCCCCCAAAAAAGACATTTTATTAAACAAACATATTTGTTTTATAAACAAATTAAAATATTTTAAATACTCAAATAAAGATATTAATAAACAAAAAAATTTTTTTTTGGTTTTGGGTCTCACCCGGCAGCACTCAGGGGTTACTCCTGGCTCTCTGCTCAGAAATCGCTCCTGGCAGGCACAGGGTACCATATGGGATGCCGGGATTTGAACCACTGTCCTTCTGTATGCAAAGACAAACGCCTTACTCCATGCTATCTCTCCGGCCCCAACAAAAAATTTTTTTTGGATTTTTGTACCACACCCGGTGACACTCAGGAGTTACTCCTGGCTATGCACTCAGAAATTGCTCCTGGCTGGGACCGGAGAGATAGTATGTGTTTGCCTTACATGCAGAAAGATGGTGGTTCAAATCCTGGCATCCCATATGGTCCCCCGAGCCTGCCAGGAATGATTTCTCACAATAGTTTTTTTTTTTTGATTGAATGATTTCTGAGTGTAGAGCCAGGAGTAACCTCTGAGTGCTGCCGGGTGTGACCCAAAAAACAAAACAAAAAAAGAAATTGCTCCTGGCTCAGAGAATCATATGGGACATCGGGGGATAGAACTGCAGTCCATCCTGGGTCAGTCACATGCAAGACAAATGCCCTATCGCTGTGCCATTGTTCCTGCCTTTTAAATAGAAAATTAAAAAAAAAGAAAAGAAAGATTAGGGCCAGAGAGATATCATGGAGATGGGGTATTTGCCTTGCATCAGAAGGACGGTGGTTCGAATCCTGGCATCCCATGAGGTCCTCCGAGCCTGCCAGGAGCGATTTCTGAGCGTAGAGCCAGGAGTAATCCCTGAGCGCTGCAAGGTGTGACCCCCCCCAAAAAAAATTTAAAAATAAGGGGCCGGTGAGGTGGCGCTACAGGTAAGGTGGTAAGGTGTCTGCTTGCAAGCGTTAGCCAAGGAAAGATAGCGGTTCGATCTCCCGGCGTCCCATATGGTCCCCCCAAGCCAGGGGTGATTTCTAACCACTTAGCCAGGAGTAACCCCTGAGCATCAAATGGGTGTGGCCCCAAAAAAATACAAAACAAAAAAATTAAAAATTAAGTAAAAAAATTAAAAAGAGAAAGATTTGAGGACCAGAGAAATAGTACAAGGGTGACGGTGCTAACCATATTCATCACCAATAAGTTTAAGTCTTAGCACTTCATATGGCCCTGAGTGCCACGAGCCAAGAATAACCTGAGTACCTCCCAGTGGGACTCCCTAAAACAAACAAAAATATTTTAAAAATCAACCAAATGGTATGTTATATTTTTGTTATATATATATATATATATATATATATATATATATATATATATATATATATATATATATATATGTATATACTTTAAGTCTACACTTGGCTATGCTCAGGAATCACTTCAAATTATACTGAGGACTAACTCCTGGATTTGTGCTCAAGGATCATTCCTAGTGGACTCAGGGGACAAAATTTGGGTCAGTGCCTTAACCACTGTACCATCAGCCCATATATACATATATATTTTAATAAATATATAATTTAATAAATATATATATATATATTTTTTGGTTTGGGGGCCATATCGGTGATGCTCAGGAGTTACTCCTGGCTATGCACTTAGATATCACTCCTGATGGGCCGGCAAGGTGGCGCTAGAGGTAAGGTGTCTGCCTTGCCAGCGCTAGCCAAGGAAGGATCGCGGTTCAATCCCCCCCCCCCCCCCGGCGTCCCATATTGGCCCCCCCCAAGCCAGGGGTAATTTCTGAGCGTTTAGCCAGGAGTAACCCCTGAGCATCAAATAGGTGTGACCCAAAAAACAAAAAACAAACAAAAAAAGAAATCACTCTTGGCTTGGGGGACCATATGGGATGCTGGGGAGCAAACCGAGGTCCGTCCTGGGTCAGTTGCGTGCAAGGACGCAGTAACTCCTACGCTACTGCTCCGGCCCCTATACTTTTATTTTTGTTATTTTTATTATTATTGTTATTTTGGTTTTTGGGTCACACCCGGCAGCACTCAGGGGTTACTCCTGGCTCTACGCTCAGAAATCGCTCCTGGCCGGCTCAGGGGACCATATGGGATGCCGGGATTCAAACCACCATTCTTCTGCATGCAAGGCAAATGCTCTATCTCCATGCTATCTCTCCGGCCCCACTATACTTTTATTTTTAACAGGGTTCACATCCATCTTTGTGACATTCAGTGCACAGCTTTGCCACAGGATTTGGTGGCATAATGTGTGAAATTAAATATCATTATTGTATAAATGAGCCATATCCACAGATTGAAATTCTTTTTTGGAGGTTTCTGGGCCACAGGGATTTACTCCCAGTGGGCTCAGAGGACCATATGGACACCAGAGGTCCAACCTAGGTCAGCTATGTGCAAGGTAAGCACCCTACCCACTCTACTATTGTACTGGCCCAATTGTTTTTTATTTGCTTTGGGCACACATACAGTGATGCTCAGGGGCTACTCTTGGCTTTCTGCTCAGGAATTATGTCTAGTGGTGCTTTGGGACCATAGGGTATGTCAGAGATTGAACTGGAGTTGGCTGTATGCAAAGTAAGCACTCTACCTGCACTCTGGCCAACATGGAAAAAAAAATTTTTTTTTTTTTGGTTTTTGGGTCACACCACTCGGTACTCAGGGGTTACTCAGAAATCACTCCTGGCAGGCTCAGGGGACGATATGGGATGCCGGGATTCAAAGCACTGTCATTCTGTATGCAAGGCAAACACCTTACCTCCGTGCTATCTCTTCAGCCCCAGAAAATTTTGAGTCCTAATATATACCATAAATATAAACATACCTGGAATAAAAAGGTACATATTTGTATTTATTTATTGAGAGCTGAGTGTGCTTAATGGTTAGAGCCAGGGCTTGTTCCTCAAATAAGACAGTTAGGCACACACATGTAACTGAGAGCTCAAGTTAATAATGTTTTATCTTGGGCCCGGAGAGATAACACAGCGGTGTTTGCCTTGCAAGCAGCCGATCCAGGACCTAAGGTGGTTGGTTTGAATCCCGGTGTCCCATATGGTCCCCCGTGCCTGCCAGGAGCTATTTCTGAGCAGACAGCCAGGAGTAATCCCTGAGCACCGCCGGGTGTGGCCCAAAAACCAAAATAAATAAATAAATAAATAAAAAGTTTTATCTCAAATAACAGCACTGACTGAGAATGCAGTGAGCTTCAGTTTTCCTTAAAACAAGTGGTAGCATGGAGGTAGGGCATTTGCCTTGCATGCAGCTGACCCATGATGGACTCGGGTTCAATCCTCAGCATCCCATATTTTTTATATATAATCTTTATTTAAACACCTTGATTACAAATGATTGTGATTAGGTTTCAGTCATGTAAAGAACACCTCCCTTCACCAGTGCAACTTTCCCACCACCAATGTCCCAAATCTCCCTCCATCCCACCCCACCCCTACTTGTACTCTAGACAGGCTTTCCAGTTCCCTCATTCATTTACATGGATGTGGTAGTTCTCAGTGTAGTTGTCCCCCAAGTCAGGAGCAATTTGTGAGTGCAGAGCCAGGAGTAACCCCTGAGCGCTGCTGGATGTGGTCCCCCAAAGACCCCCCAAATAAATAAATAAAAATTGTGACTTAGAGGCTGAAGGGATAGCACAGCAGGTAGGGCCTTTGCCTTGCAAAAACAGCCTTGCAACCGGGTTAGATCTCTGGCATCCCATTTGGTACCCTGATCCTGCCAAGAGTGATTCCTAAGTGTAGAGCCAACCCCTGGATGTCGCCAGGTGCGTCCCCAAAACCAAAAAAAAAAAAAAAAAATCAATTATGATCTAAATCACAAATTCATTTTCCTCAGTCTAGCATCAAATACATATAAACCAACAAAAGCAGTACAATGCCTATGACTAAATAGATGTGAGGTGCAGTTTAGCCATACCAATACTACTTAGCAAAGAAGAGCGGTGCCCAGGAGGATACTCTTGGCTCTACACCAAAGAATCTCTCCTGGGGGTGCCCGGGGACCATATGGGATGCCTGGGACAGAACCCAGAGGGGCCACTTGCAAGGCAAGCAAGCGCCTTACCCGCTGTCCTATCGCTCTGGCCTCTCACTGACACATCGACTCCATGTGGTGACGCATGAAGACTGCAAAAAACTGATGGGAACAGGGGCCCGGAGAGAGAGCACAGTGGTAGAGCATTTGCCTTGCAAGCAACCAATTCAGGACGAACAGTGGTTCAAATCCCTGCATCCCATATGGTCCCCCGAGTCTGGTAGGAGCGATTTCTGAGCGCAGAGCCAAGAGTTACCTCTGAACGCCCCCCCCCCCGCCAAAAAAAAACAACTTGGACAAGTCTCCTCCCCGTCCACCAAGCAGACCGTCTAGCGCCCCAAAGCTGTCCACTAGGCCCGTGGTATGCGCTTGCGCGCTGGGTAAAGGTTTCTGACCAGTGCGCAGGCGCGGGGACAGACCCCGCCTAGACTGGCTAGTCCCGCCTCCTCCCCGAGCTCGCGCCTCGGGATCGGCTCGTAGGAGACGCGACGAGCGTTTGGATTGGCCGAGAACTATCGCGAGAATCCCGTCGTTCTCTAGCGCGTGGCTTCCCTGGGCTCCCCCGGAAGTTGGGTTGGCGGGCTGGGCGTGTTTGTAGCATGTGGTTGTGGTGCCTCTGTGCACGCAAGGCGGGCTTGTCTTTGCTAGGCTGATGCTAGTCACTGCTTCTGGCTGAGGCTCCTTGTTTGTAATGTCTTTCAGTGGAGAGATGAAAACTGCCCTCTGCACACCCGAGGCCTTGGTCTGGGCAGGCGAAGGTGCTTCTGCATTTGAGAGTCAGGAGTGGAAGACACCGATTATTTGATATTTGATGGGATCAGAGGGAGAGGAAGAAATTCCTGGGAATTTATTGCCTCTTTACCTTGGGTTGTGCTGCACCTCTGGTTCATGGCAAAAAGAGACGGTAGTGAGGGAAATATCCAATAAGGATTCATTTTATATGGTATCAGCAATGGGACTACTGAGAATTCTGTTTATGGGTGATTGTCCTTCCACTGTAACTTTCCCTTGTCCTCTTTCTTTGCATCTTTGTTCTCATAATTAAAAATTTTAAAAAAGGATTCATATATATTTATATTCACTATAAATTATATATCATACAATTGTATATTATAAAAACATAATTGTATATATAAACATACACATATAAATGATATATGAATAATACAATATATAAACAAATATATTGAATATACAAATATGTAAATTACATAATTATAGTGGTACATATAAATATGGATTGTTTATAAATAAATGGATCCTTTTATATATATATATATATATATATATATATTTGATCTTGTGCACACAATGTTCCTAATGCAAACGTGTTATATGACTCCTGAGATGCCTGATAAACTTATCCATTTGAAGCAAGAGAAACAAAAATCCTGGGGCTGAAAAAAATGAGATTTTCGGGGCCGGAGAGATAGCATGGAGGTAGGCGTTTTCTTTGCATGCAGAAGGTCGATGGTTTGAATCCCGGCATCCCATATGGTCCCCTGAGCCTGCCAGGAGCAATTTCTGAGCCAGGAGTAATCCCTGAGCACTGCCGGGTGTGACCCAAAAACCAAAAGAAAAAAAAAGAAAATGAGATTTTTTTCCCACTAAAGCTAGGGAATGGGGAAAAGAAGACAGGAAAAGTGGCAGCAGAGAGGAGGAAATAACTGACATTGATGCAGGAATGGTGGTTGCCGGCCTGCTTCTGTTTCTCAGTCTCTCTCTGTCTCTTACCCCCTTCTCTTCCTCTTTATCCTCTTTCCCTCCCTCCCTCCTCACCCCCCATGGGGCTCAGACCTTACTCTTGGCTCTATTCAGGGCTCTCTTCCAGAAGGCTGGGGGATGCCAGAGATCAACCCTCAGGTCAACAATTGTGCAAGGCAAACACCCTACCCACTTATCACTTCAACCATCTCATCAAAAATTTTTTTTTGGATTTTGGGTCACACCCAGTGATGCTCAGGGGTTGCTCCTGGCTATGCACTCAGAAATCACTCCTGGCTTGGGGGACCATATGGGACACTGGAGGATCAAACTATGGTCCGTCCTGGGTCAGCTGCATGCAAGGCATATGCTCTTTCACTGCGCCATCGCTCCAGCTCCTCAGTATTTTTAAAAATGAAAATACTAGGGCCCGGAGAGATAGCACAGCGGTGTTTGCCTTGCAGGCAGCCAATCCAGGACCAAAGGTGGTTGGTTCGAATCCCGGTGTCCCATATGGTCCCCCATGCCTGCCAGGAGCTATTTCTGAGCAGACAGCCAGGAGTAACCCCTGAGCACCGCCGGGTGTGGGGCCCCCCCCCCAAAATGAAAATACTAAATCGGGGCTAGAGAGTTAGCACAGTGGGGCGTTTGTCTTGCAAGTGGCCAACACAGGATAGACCCGGTTCAAATCCCAGTTCGAATCTCAGTTCGAACCATATGGGACATATGTTTCCCCGAGCCTGCCTCAAGCGACTAATGAGCATAGAGCCAGGAGTAACTCCTGAGCGCTGCTGTACGTGACCCAAAAACACAGACAAAAAGAGTGATCCCTAAGCACCTTTAGGTGTATCAACCAACACCACACACACACACACACACACACACACACACACACACACACACACACACGAGAGAGAGAGAGAGAGAGAGAGAGAGAGAGAGACAGAGAGAGAGAGAGAGAGAGAGAGAGAGAGAGAGAGAGAGAGATTCAGTTGAGGATCCGCATGTGCCTATTAACTTATCCATTTATTTTTGTTTTGTTTTGTTTTTGGTTTTTGGTTTTTTTGGGTTTTGGGCCATATCCGGTGGTGCTCAGGGTTTACTCCTGGCTGTCTGCTCAGAAATAGCTCCTGGCAGGCACGGGGGACCATATGGGACACACGGGATTTGAACCAACCACCTTTGGTCCTGGATCGGCTGCTTGCAAGGCAAACACCGCTGTGCTATCTCTCCGGGCCCTAACTTATCCATTTGTAACACAGAGATTGCAACCCACATGTGTCAGTGAGGAGTGTGAAGGTCCTTTTGAGTTTTCTGGGGGTTTTTTTGTTTGTTTTTTTTGGGGGGGGAGGGGTCACCCCGGCAGTGCTCAGGGGTTACTCCTGGCTGTCTGCTCAGAGATAGCTCCTGGCAGACACGAGGGATCATATAGGACACCGGGATCTGAACCAACCACCTTAGTTCCTGGATCGGCTGCTTGCAAGGCAAACACCGCTGTGCTATCTCTCGGGCCCCCTTTTGAGTTTTCTATTTATCCTTCTGCTCCAAGTTCTCATTTCCTATGAGCCTAAGTTTAGGGTGGCCGTGAACTTCCTCAGTCTCAGACAGTTTAAAGTATAGATAAGGAGAGTAACTAGACAGCTGGCAAGGGGAAACGGAAGCTTCCACTTACAAAATCATCTAGATCCAGAAAAATGTCACTTCCCCATATTGCAGTATTGCAGATACTTTTTATCTAGTTTAGTGAAGATTTAAAGACAACTCAAACTTGATTTGCGTAAAGGAAGTGAAAGGGGAACTGGTCTCTTTAGGAAACCCTGAAAAGGTAGAAAATAGTCTCTTTTTACATTCTTTTTCTAGGAGAGGGTTGTACATACTGCTTTAGGCTTAAGGCATGCAAGATGGGAAGATAAAGAAAAGCTGGATATTTGAAAAGATTATCTTTTGCATATCCTGTACACTTTCTTCTTCGAGAATTTTCCTTATTCCTGGTACTGCTCAGGGCATTATGGGGTGCTAGAAGTGGAATCCAGTTCTCTAGCCTACATAGCAGGGCAAACTAGGCATGAGAACAATTTTCTGATCTTGCCCAGTTTTTTTTTTGGGGGGGTGGTGGTGGGTGGGTTTGGGCCTTACCTGGTGGTGCTCAGGGGTTACTCCTGGCTCTGCACTTAGAAATCGCTCCTGGCAGGCTTGGAGGACCATATGGGATGGCAGAGATCTAACCTAGGTCTGCTATGTGCAAGGCAAACACCCTACCCTCTGTGCTATTGCTCCAGCCCCATTGGCCCAGTTTTTGGATGTGAAACAGGCATTATCTTGGGGGGGGGGGCACACCCAGCAGCTCTCAGGGATTACTTATGGCTCTGCGCTCAGAAATTGCTCCTGGCAGGCTTGGGGGACTATATGGAATGGCAGGAATCCAACCCAGGTTTGTCCTGGGTCAGCTGTGTGCAAGGCAAATGTCCTATCTCTGTGCTATCTCTCTGGCCCCTGAGGCATTATCTTAATTCTGGCTTCAGCTTGGAAGGAGCTTCTCTCTCCTGTATAAAGATTTATACATTCATCTTTTATACATTTATACATTCTTTTCTGGTAGGTGGCCACACCCGGTGATGCTCAGGGGTGACTCCTTGCTTGGGGGACCATATGGGACTCCAGGGGATTGAACCATGGTCCTTCCTAGGTCAGTCGCTTGTAAGGCAAATGCCCTACCGCTTCGCCACCTCTCATACTCCATATACATTCATCTTCTACAAATTCAGGTTTAAAGCTCAACCAAACTTGGGGCACTTGCTTTGCATATGGCCAACTCAGGTTTGAACCCCAGCATCCCATATGGTCCCCTGAGCACCGTGATTCCTGACTATTGCTGGGTGTGGCCCAAAACCAACCAAACAAAAAATACAATGTATACATGCATATGCCTTTTTAGTAGTTTGGGGCTCAAAACAGTTTAGCTCAGAACAGTTTAGCTTTTCTGGCTTTGCACAGGATTCATTCCTGGTGGTGTTTGGGGCTCCAGTCATGCAGAACTGGGAATTGAATTCAGGATTCCCCAACAGTTGATGTAAACTGCAGGTACATTTCCTGCTGGGTCATGAGAAAGTTCTTATCTCTTGGTGATGCAGGAGCAGGTCTCTGGATTGGTCCATGATTCTTCCTAGGTCCCTCAAAAATAAAGATACTCAGGTAGAAAAGTTTATTGGAGGGGCCCGGAGCGATAGCACAGCGGTAAGCATTTGCCTTGCATGCAGCCAACACAAGACTGACATCGTTTCAAATCCCGGCATCCACATGGTCCCCCGAGCCTGCCAGGAGTGACTTCTGAGCTCAGAGCCAGGAGTAACCCCTGAGCACCACTGGGTGTGACCCCAAAATAAAACAAAAATTTATTGGAAAGTAAAGGAGAAAGGAGAAGAAGCTCCCCATGTAGGAAGGAATTTAGCTTAGGACTAAGTTAAATAAACCAGCGGTAGGGGGTGTTATAGGATCTCTGAGACTTTTTTTTTTGTTTTTGTTTTGTTTTGTTTTGTTTTTGGACCACACTCGGCGGTGTTCAGGGATTACTCCTGGCTGATGGCTGTCTGCTCAGAAATAGCTCCTGGCAGGCCCGGGGGACCATATGGGACACCGGGATTCGAACCAACCACCTTTGGTCCTATCTCGGGGCCCAAGGCTTTTTCTTTAGAGTTAAAAAGCTTTTGTGGGGGCCCAGAGAGATAGCACAGCGGCGTTTGCCTTGCAAGCAGCCGATCCAGGACCAAAGGTGGTTGGTTCGAATCCCAGTGTCCCACATGGTCCCCCGTGCCTGCCAGGAGCTATTTCTGAGCAGACAGCCAGGAGTAACCCCTGAGCACCGCCGGGTGTGGCCCAAAAACCAAAAAAAAAAAAAAAAAAGCTTTTGTGGGGCCGGAGAGATAGCACGGAGGCAAGGCGTTTGCCTTTCATGTAGAAGGACATCGAGTCCCGGCATCCCATATGGTCCCCGGAGCCTGCCAGGAGCGATTTCTGAGCATAGAGCCAGGAGTAACCCCTGAGCACCGCAGGGTGTGACCCAAAAACCAAAAAAAAAAAAAAAAAAAAAAAGAGAAAGCTTTTTGTATTCCTTGTCAATTGATATTGTTACAAAGAATGCAAGGATTCTCCAAAGGGGTCTGGCTGGTCTGAGTCCTTTGGGTTTGGGCATTTGCCTTAGGCATTGCCTATTATTTTAGTCTAAACTATTTAGCCTAAACTCAGGTACAGGATTATAATATTCTGAGACATTACAGGAATGTTTAAAAGTTTGGGGTCGGAGAGATAGCATGGAGGTAAGGCGTTTGCCTTTCATGCAGAAGGTCATCGGTTCAAATCCTGGCGTCCCATATGGTCCCTCGTGCCTGCCAGAAGCAATTTCTGAGCATGGAACCAGGAGTAATCCCTGAGCACTGCCGGGTGTGACCCAAAAACCACACACACAAAAAAAAAGTTTAAGGTCCCCCACCTTTAAGGCCCCCCACCGGAGAGATAGCATGGAGGTAGGGCATTAGCCTTCCTTGCAGAAGGACGATGATTCGAATCCTGACATAACCATATGGTCCCCCAAGCCTGCCAGGAGTGATTTCTGAGCATAGAGCCAGGTGTAACCCCTGAGCGCTGCTGGGTGTGACCCCCCCCCAAAAAAAAATAGAAAGAGGAGCCTCAGTTTCCCTTTGCCAGCTACTGTGAGGCAGTCCCACCTTAAACTTTTTTTTTATTTTCTTTATTACCTTAACATTTTTTGGGGGGGGGTCACACCCAGGAGCGCTCAGGGGTTACTCCTGGCTCTACGCTCAGAAATCACTCCTGGCAGGCTCTGGGGATAATATGGGATGCTGGGATTCGAACCACCGTCCTTCTGCATGCAAGGCAAACACCCTGCCTTCATGCTGTCTCTCCAGCCCCCAAGGCTCCTCTTTCTATGGCATGTGGTAGATGGTGTCATGGAGTGGCTGCCAGCATGCCAGCACTTCCTTGAAACAGGCAGAAAAATCTGCAGGTCAGCCCTGGTTTTTGTGGGATCCCTTCCTTTGATGTTTATTTTATTTGCAGAATTGGGGTCGTAGAGGCATGTGGGGCCATCTAAACATAGTTAACTTGGTATTTTCTTAGGGCTGTAGCAAGCTTTCCCAGATAAACCTATGATTTCCTTAGAAAGATTCCACTGTAGGGACCACAACTATAGGGATAGCACAGCAGGTAGGCCATTTGCCTTGCACACGGCCAACCAAATTTGATCCCCAGCATCCCTTATGTTCTCTCCCCCCTAGCCTGCCAGGAGTAATTTATGAGTTCAGAGCCAGGAGTAATCCCTGAGTGCTGTGGGTTGTGTCCCAGAAACCCAAAAAAAGAAAGATTCCACTGTACTGGAGGCCAAAGAAACTGGACAAGGGCAAGGTGCTTGTCTTATGTTTGCCTAACATGGGGGTTCCATCCCTGAAACTGCACAGGATGCCCTAGCCCCATCAAAACTGATCCCTGAGTCTCGCTTGCCCCTGCCCAGCATTGATATGCTCATTCTAAGTAAAGACCAAGAACTTCCTGTAGACAAGGGTGTGGGTGATGATAAACTGGGAGCTCTCTTGGCCACACTGGGAAGTCAGCCTGCGGGGGGGGGGGGGGGGGGGGGGGGAGGGGTAGATACCTCAGTGGCAGCTGATCTAGCTGGAGATGCCAGGAGACGGTTTCTCCCTGAGGCTCTTCCACCTCCACTCTTTCCTCAGTCAGCTGGGAGGAAAAAGCTTCTGCTCCAAGGAGGAAGGAAGAACTGTTTCTGAATCTTAGGTTTGTTCAAATCATCACATGGGCTGAGAGCTTTGGGGCCTGCTGAGAGAAGTCGGAGGAAAGATGAGCTCGGAGAGAAAGATCCTTTTCTGGGGGCTTTGCCTGCCCTTCCAGATGGTTCTGGGGAGTCACTAGGAAGATGTCCCGTTTAGGAGTTGCCCAAAATTTTCTTGGATGGTTCTAACTTCTACTGGTGGAACTTG